>NC_090175.1:42748943-42776443 GCF_024679245.1 Pseudorasbora parva | reverse complement strand
ATCTCCCTTAGAATTGGGCTAAACAATCGATCTGTGAAAGTGCCTCCACAGAAGGTGCTTCATTAGGTTTAGGAACAGAGAACATCTCTTTCCATATTTCCGACATAATAATAACTGGATATATTCCCGCACTGCTGATAGCGCAACATTTTATCTCAGTTTTTTGACATAATAGAGATGTAGTCAGATACATGTAGAGACAATGCCATTACACTCAAGTGAAAGATGCACGATCAGCATAACAAGAGAAAGCGAGAGGTGTGGGGAATAGCAAGAGACTGAGAACAAGCATGATCCTACCGTCATATAAATTCCACTCTCGGTCTTATTCAGTCAGAAAAAATGTCAGCATGGCACTTTTCTGCTTGTCTTGAGCCGCATTGATCCTTTATTTTAATGCTTTTATTTATTTATATATATATATATATATATATATATATATATATATATATATATATATATATATATATATATATATATTTATTTTTATTTTTTTGGGGGGGTGTCAGGCTATCATTGCCAAGTCTTACCATCCAGAACAGAGCACCACTCTGGGGAGACAGGAGATTTTAGACAGCAAAAAGATAGGGTGAAAGAGAAAAGGCGAGAGATCAGATAGGTCTATTTTGGTAGTTGGACATGCTTCTGTAGCGGTTAGAAAGTTCCCCTCTGAGGTCTGCATGGCTCCACCTGTCATGTCTGAATCAGTGACCCAACCTCTTCACATCCGCTGTAAGCGGCTCAATGACCTCAGGGAAATTTAACAAGCCATAAAGCACCTTAAAGTGTCAAGGGATTTTGCTTCACATTAAAATTATGGTCCCAAAGAGAGATTCTAATGTACAACAGAGCAGTTTGAGAAATATGAATGCCTTATCTACTGACCTAGCATTTAAGAGACACATACATCACCACATCAAAATGCTGTCTGCTGATGAAGAACTAATATGTGTGAATTTGTGTGCACAGCTGTTTTTACTGTGACTGTAAGCAGCTGTACAAATAAATTAAAGCAACTGACAATAGACGTACAATGAAAAAAGTGAATAAAAAAAAATGTTCATAAAAAAATGTCAAACTATTCATAAAAACTGAAGAGCACTTGTGGATCTATGGTGATTTTAAGTGCTAAAATCTTTGAGCTATGATGCTTTTGGGAAACAGGCCATAACAATTAAGTAATCAATTATAGTTTCTATACTTACAGTGATTTTGATAAATGCGGTCCTTGGTTATATTTACCACCCTTATGAAAGGAAAATATATTTACCAATATATTACTTGAAATATATTTTAATATATTGTAAATATATGGAATAATATATTTATTGTATTATAACATATATTATATATTCATGTAATATATTGCAAAATATACAAAAAATTGCCGCTTTCAATATATTGCAATATATTAAAAAATATAAATATTAAATCCCATATTTGTAAATACATTGCCTAATGTATTGCATGATATCTTCCAATATACTGCAATATATTTTTGTTTCGTAAGGGCATTTATCATCTCCTTATAAAACTAATGCTGCCATATATAGGACAAATGGCAATATAGTAACTGTGACTGCTGTATCGACCCACAGATATATGATTATGCATGCGTTTACTCAACAGCAATGCTTTTTATAACCTCTCACTTGCCGTGTCAGGAATGTTTAGCTCGTATACACTATGATAATGGATTGAGTGTTGAGATGGGTCAACAGAGGTAATGTCTACCCATTCCTTTCATTGTGTTTTAACATACATTCCTTTGTGAAAACTATGGAGGACCAAATTACTCAAAATGAAATAATTAAATAAATAAAGAATTCAATAAAACAACAATTAAATGTACCAGTTTATTCTGAAATAATTAAATAATTCATTTATTAATTTAATAATCAAATAATTTATTTAATTAAATATTTATTTAATAATTAATTAAATAAATAAATGTATCTATTTATTTTGTAAAATTACATGAAAACACAACATTTATTGTTTAATATATTTCACAATTACCTCTTCCACACACACTATTGTTGTTTAAAAATCCATTCTTTCATTATTAAATGTGCTTTTTCAAAAAGACGTTTTTCATAATAATAAGCTGCATTTACGAAAAAGGTCTATTTGACAAAGCATGCATTTCCAAAGCAAGATTTTCTCAAAGATTTTTTTCATAATAATAGAGGACATTTCACAAATGTCAATCAACAGGCAGTGGGCGGAGCTTGGTGCTGATTGGTTTGAAGCCGAAGAGTCAGACATGACAGATCGATCTGTGTGTGGTGTGTTGACATCACAGAACACCAAGGGTGCTTCTCATTTCTTACTTGTGGCTGAAAATGTATTTTGACTTTATTAAATTTTCTTAAAACCTGAAAACTGTGGCTGTGTTAAGGCAGTGCTTTTTTTTATCTTGATCAATTCTTACCGCCATATTAATTTCCAATCAATTCCCCAATGTCCCCTTGCCACTTGCCAGACCCAGACAGAAAAAAGTTATCAATTTGAAAGGATTAACCAATCACCGCCAAGCTCCGCCCACTGCCTGTTGATTGACATTTGTGAAATGTCCCAATAGTGTCATTCGTAAATGCAGCATATTATTATGAAAAACATCTTTTTGAAAAAGCACATTTAATAATGAAAAAAAATATTTTTAAAGTGTGTGTGGAAGAGGTAATTGTGAAACAGAACAAACAATAAATGTTGTGTTTTCATGTAATTTTACAAAATAAATAGATACATTTATGTAATTATTTAATTAATATTTAATTAAATTATTTATTTAATAATTAAATTAATAAATTAAAACTTGAATTAATTATTAAATTATTTCAGGATAAACTGGTACATTTAAATTGTTGTTTTATTGAATTTTTTATTCATTTAATTATTTAATTTTGAGTAATTTGGTCCTCCATAGAAAACAGTAGTTTCCTTTACTTAGGTCAATTGATTAGCTTAGTTTGTGAAGTTTATGCTTCGTCATAGTATCATGTTCTCCGGTGAACTGATGATGTAAATTGAATAACATAAATCAGTGGCTTAGGATCAGCTTTCCTCTTAGCCATACTTTGTTGGCTTTTATCGGTGTAATCTCTCATCTAGAACAGCTCTCATTTGTATTGTTCCTGACTGTAGTTTTATCAGGCTACTGGAACATTTTCTCACCATTACATCATTGCTGTGCGTAGTATCAGTTTACAGCTTGTTGCGATAGCACAGTCATCCCTGGCATGTACAGGACCTGTGATCGCGTCCTTTTTCATCCATCGCTGACCGGCCAGAGGACGTGTCATGCATCACTTCAGACTAAACTCACACACCGACCCACTTACAGATGTCTGATTCTCTACACCTCACACTGACCGATCATACAAATAATGGACATTATAACTGCTAAAAAAAAATGTATTAACAGACACAAAATGCAATTAAAATGTCCGTCCAACAAGAACAGGTCCCTTACATGACAACGAGATGCGTTTACAGTGGTTGCACCCGTCTTTGAACACGGAATGGCATTTTTCTTCAGCCGGCCCCGCTGTGTTGTGTCTGTGTAAGTTAGTTATCCTTGTCAAAGTGTTTGCTGCACATTTTCACATTCTGTTGCCACAATTCAGAAAGGCACAAACGCGAACCATTTCTTCTTCACTTGTGAGCCCGATTGGACCATCACTCTAGTGATATCTGGTTTTACGGTCATGATATACCCTTTACGTTTATGCCCCCATAGCTGTTGTTGTAGCTGAATGGGGGCTCGGGCATTAACTCTAATAGCTCCATGTTGCAAGCACCAATCCCTTTAGTTTTTTTTTCTTCTATAGACTGTACTCACAAAGGTATAACTTAAAAATTCCCCGGAGTTGTCCTTTAAAGCACAAACTAATGCAATGTGTAATTCAAAATACAGGTAAAACACCTGTAAAAAAAAACAATACGGAAAATTCCTTCATTTATACAGTACACTGTGCCCTATTTTTACGGACTTTTTTTTTTTTTTTTTTTTTTTTACAGTGTATTTAGTTTAAATAATAACATTTTATGATCCTATTAGATTTCTTATCCTTTGTGAATTGGCCATTAATATTACAGATGTCCTGTGGTACAATTACATTACTCAATCTACCCTTGTAAAACTAATCCCATCCGAACAGGGCTTTAAATGAAAGTTATCTGCCAGGTAAATAAATACGGCTCCTGTAAAATGCACTCAAAACCTTGCATGAGAAAGCTCTTAAGAGTCAAAATCCATTATTATCGAGACGCAAGGCCCAGGTTCCTTTGAAAGCAGTGATCAGAGCATTTCCCTTGTCTCCACTCAATTTGCTTCTCAGTCCTAAAGATACTATGTAGAAAGTAATCTGCACTTTATCCGACACTATTCTAGGGATCTCTACCCAGTAACATTAGACAAATGTACACAGGCACCTTGGCTTCAGGCATGCAGATCTCATCATACAAACACTTAGCGTTGGGTTCACAGAGATGCTTTCTTTAGCACTTCACACCTTTTTGACACTGACTCTAGGGTGCATGTCTGTGATACAGAAGTTCTGGTCTACACAATCCTGCAGATTATATTCTCATTGAACACGCCAATTTAGGGCAGTTTTATATACAGCACCCACTGAGCTCATAAACTTTGTGAATACGCCATAAAGCATGCATTAAATATAAGGTTAATATGCCGCCCGAGCTGTTTTTGATAGACCCCTTAATTCTGGCAACTTTCAGTCTCATGTGTTCTACAGTACATACTTTAGAGGTAGACACTAGTTGCAATTATAAGCGTCTTATACAAAAGTGAATCAAGTTAATGCATTGACATTTGATTGATTGCATAATTCTGGAACTATTCCGTTGCTGAACACACACATCTCTCAGTGTGAGATCAATGGTGTGATCTGATCTTACCCCGCTAGCTCACATAAGAATAGCATTTAAATGAATGTGCAATGCAGATATTGAAAGATAGAGAGGGTTAGAAATTCAAATAGCCTTTCACTTTACCATCTTTACATCATCCTATACACAAAAGATTAAAGCACCTCTATTCTATCTGTTCTGACACTTTAACATCCTGTCCCTGGGCCTTATAGTATATAGATTTGACTACAGAAACATAATATAAACCATACATTAATCTGACTTCTACAGTGAGTTCATCAGTATAAAAAAATTGAAGAAACTAATATAAAAGGAAACAAGAAATGTAATAAAACATTACATATTTGTAAAAGCAAATATTTACAGTCTAAAATATAAATACACTGTAAAAAATAATGTTGATTTTTGTTGGTTTAACTTAAAAAAGTAAGTAACCTGGTTGCCTTAAAATTTTGAGTTGATACAATGAAGGGAATTTGTTTAATAAATAGAAACTCAAAATATTATTGTATCTGAACCACATGTGACAAATCATGAAAATAGCACTATTTGGCATGTTTCACTGCGTCATCAGAAATAAAACACACACAATTACCCAATATGCTTACAAAATCTTTTAATAATATTTTAATAAAGGTTGTCAAATCTCAAAAAATGTTCATTGTATTAACTCAAAATTTTAATTTCAATGAACTCAAAATTTTAAGGCAACCAGGTAACTTTTTTTCTAAATAATTTTTTCCAGTGTACAAGTATGAAAATCCTGAATTATTACTAATATTTTTTATCAATAACTAATTATTATTATTATATACAATTACACACACACACACATATATATATATATATATATATATATATATATATATATATATATATATATATATATATATATATATAATTGTATATAAATAAATCTCAGTAACACTCTGTAACACTTTACAGTGTCCTTTTTACGTTACATGTTCTTACCATAGCATAATTACATGAAACTGACCCTCAACCAAACCCTAATCCTAACCTAACCCTACAGTAAGTACATGTTGTTAATGAATATTACTCAGTACTTAAATATATAATTACACTGTAACAACGACACCTTTAAACAAAGTGTAACCTAGCTATTTTCCAACATAAGCTATGTAACATACAGCTGTCTGTGTTTTGTGACACAATTATGATTTAATTAGATGATTGTGGACACCGTGCTAAAATTCCTATGAAATACCATCTCACTACCAGATAATAAAATGTAAAGCCACACACTTGACCATCATCCGTGATAAGAACACAGATCGGTCATTACCGCCACCGTTTACTGGACCTCACTAATGAGCTGGTAATGACAAGCCTCTTAATTGTTATGTTAATCAATTAAGCCAAAGGATCTTGGCGTGGGATTTTGGGACACAAGCGCTCTTTGTTGTTGTGGAAGGTCATGCAAGATTGAGTTACGGGTAATCAGTTTCACTCGCTGCAAAAACTTAATTCACACACCAAAGCATCGGAATTAGGACAAAACTGACACAATTCTGTTACTTCTGACTACACTTGTTGGGTCAACTATTAAAACACATCAGATTTAGAGCAAATAAGAGGAAGCTGAAATATAGCATCCATCGAAATGTGCAGCAGTGTTACTGAGACCATTGCCTATACTGCAAACTAAGAAGCAGCAGAGAATAAGAAATAGGTGATGAGAAAGTGTTCCAACATCTGGTAGCTGTATTTTGTTTTGAGGTCATCAACCTGGTCATAAACAGCTTAGTTTACATAATAGTCTTTCCATTAAAGGGTCCTCTTATACCGGTCATTTAATCTTCTATAATGTTCTGAAATCTCCATTTGGAATGATGTGCTTCTGGAATGTGCTGAATTATGCTTCTGAAAATGCGCTGTCTTCTTAACTAATATCTGCCTTTGAAAATGGACTCTAAAATGTTTTACCTTTGGAATGCCATGCCTCAGAAATCTGCAGCTGAATTCTGTATCTCAAATTCCGTGCTTGCGAAGTCTGCATTTAAAATAGCTACCGTCTCTAATATACTCTTTTTCATTTGTCAATTGTGTCTAAAATGTTGTTAAATCTGCGTCTAAAATGTTGTCTCTTAAATTCATCTCTAAAACCTGCCTCTGTAATTGCAAACTCTGCTCATTCCATCTGCGCTATTGTGATTCTGCCAGTGTGTGACCGTGAAATAAGCGTTCTTACCCTGAGTAATAAACACGCATAGGGAGTCATCCACCGCAGTTACACACTAACGTGGCGCCACATGTAAGTCCATCAAAGTCAGAGACAAGAGAGAGGGGAGGTCTGAATCCAGACTGAAAGCGCACACCTGCTCCGCTCGGCTCTTGTCCGCTGTGCCGACTCCAGATAAACGCGTGAACGCGCATGGACTATGCCAGTGCGCGGCACCACCCTTTCCTCGTGGGTCAGAGGCTCTCGTGAGCTGGAGGAGAGCTATTGGAATAGCATTGCGGTAAAACTGTCTCTTTACACATGACGAACCACCTCTCCGTGTCGGCACCGGGAGGAGAAGGAGGAGGAGGATGAGGGAGGAGATTTGAAGGCAATATCACATTCGTTTTGCATTCTCTAAAGGACGCGACGCTTGCGCGCGAGAGCGGATATGAGCACGTCACGAACGCAAGGGGCTAGTCCTTAATAGAGACTTCATCCAGACATTATCCAATCGTCGCTTGTTTCTCAGGGAAGAAGGGTATTTTATAGCACAGCCTATAGAGTCCGCGCGCTCATGTGTGAGATGAAGAGCAGCACCGCGCATTGGTCCCCTCACAGGTTCTCAGTAGTCATGGCAACCAGAACACTTCAATCAGCGCGCGGGCTCAGGGGAACACAAACTGTGATGCTGAGGTCACCTCTGCCACTAAAGGGCAAAATAACTGCATTGAACTGAATGTTAAGTTTGATGAAAAGTTAGTACATAGTAGAACTGAAAGGCATCTCAGACTATTATTGCTGCCTTTTGACCTGGCACCAATGTAGGCCTACCAGTCCAGTTTTCACCCCCCCAAAAAAACTCAAATTGTTATTTGGGTTATGTGTGTGTTACCTCCATAGACTGTACAAAAAATATGGATGTAGTGTCCGTGAAATCACCCATAGGATTCTGAAGAAAGGTTTTGAAGTGTCAAATAAGGATGAGCTGGGCATTGCCATCTTGGCAGCGCATCACTCCAGGATAACAGAAAATGAGCAAAGAGGCAGGACGTGGCTGGAGCTGAGGTGATGTGATAACTAACAGACAGCAGACAAACAGCTATCCACCAGTCACTCAAAGTTGACACGCCCTTAATTATGCAGAACTTTTATGCTGCGTTCACACCGCACGCGAATGACGCGATTTGCAAGTGATTTATATGTTAAAGGGTTACTTCAGCGATCAGCATATGGTTTTGTATCAGTCGAAACCCTGGAGTATATTCAAATGATTGTGCTTCCCCCCCTCATATCCCCCTGAGACAAGAGATTTATGCATTTTATTTCTGGAAAAATTCCTCCCATGACGCAAATATCATCAATTTGCATCATCGGAGGAATTGTTTGCCACAGGCTAAAGACTACAGCCAGCAGAGGGAGCGATTTCCCCATTTCCGTATGTTTTCAACTCGCGCGTGGGGGATGGGAGATCACTCAGCTAGCAGCAGCAGCCTCAGACATTCATGTTTAAATGGTGCGGCCAGCAGAGCAAAGTAAGTCTTTCAACTTCTCAAACTAATTCCTATGAAAGTTAAGCTTTGAAAGGCATGAACTGAAAACGCAGCAGACTGAACATGCGCTGTGAATCTATGCCGCGAGTGCTGTCGCATTTACCTTAGCTCTCATCACGAGCTCATCCATGACCGTAAATGTGACTCCTGCAGCATTTTGGGCTGTGAGACTCCCTCAGCGGCTAAATCACAAATTGAACACACACGTTCAGTTTTTAATTGTAGTGTCTGTTCTCCCACTGCGGTCGCGGTGGGAAAGTGATCAGTGATTCAGTAATCTAGTAGTGGTGGCTTTGGGAATGGCCTCGTAGAGCAGCGAGGATTGAGCGTTTTGAACGCCTGTTTCGCGCGATTCACACGTTCAAAACGCTCAATCCGCGTGATCCTTGCCGCGTCATTCACACGAATCGTGCCATTCGCGCCACAGAATGCCTATTTGCTCAAGCTGAAAAATCGGAACTTTGGCATACGTGCCGCGGTTAACCAATGAGGAGCCTGCTTACTTCTGTCACGTGGTGAAGTGACGGATGGGAAACCCAGAGGCCAGAGTAATTTTAAAATACTACTGTTATTGTGTCACAAAATGTAATTTTAATCGTTTTTCAGGCGAGAATGTAGTTGTTTAAAGCTCAAATATGTGGTTTATTTATTAAGAGAGCTCCTATTTGAAAATTTGATCTGGCGTTTTCGGAGGTGTGAGACCATTCATTTAAAATTAAACTGTTGTTGTGGCATATCACTTGGAGTACCCTTAGTTCTTTTGCATTTTGCCTACCTGTTACAACTTAAGCTTGAGTTAAGTATAAGGCCGTGTGTCCACCAAAGCGTTTTTAGGCAGCTGAAAACGCTAGGCGCTCTGCTGAAAACGTCTCGCTGTGAGCACTTGAGAGCGTTTTGGCAGGCAGCGTTTTTTTTTCTTCAGTTGAGACTCTTTGCTTGTTATGATACGGAAAATCCACGGAGGTCTTTCTAATTTCACAGGTAGTGTTCCTGTATTGATTCTATAAAAAATCGCAGATTCAATGTAAAGTATTTTCTCTGGCATTTGTTTTAAATCATTGTGTTTAAATCATCTGATGACGACACACAGAATGTGGCGGTTGGTCTGTGTTGTGTTTGTCCCGCCCCTCCTCCACTGTGATTGGACGACTGAGTGAAGAGTGATGAGCGCTGCGTTTTACTCAAAGTTGAACATTCTTCAACTCTCGGCGAGCAGTAAAAAACGCTGAGCGCTCAGCGCGTGAGCGTGAAATACTCGCTAAGCGCCTCGGTGCGCTCCAGGCGTTCTAAAAACGCAGCGCCCTCATTGAAAACAGTTGAAAATGCCAGCCAGCAGCGTGAAAAAACGCGTTGGTGGACACACGGCCTAAAGTTAAGTTTTACAACCTACCCTAGTATTGATTATGTAGCCCTGCCCACTGACTCGTGCCTGAAATGACAGGCCTAACTGGAGTTAAAGGACAACTTTAAGTCAACAATTTTTAAGTTTATCTTGATCGTTATACCTTTGTGAGTACAGTCTATAGAAAAAAGGACGAACCGGATTGGTGCTTGCAACACGGAGCTATTACAGTTAATGCCTAGAGCCCCCACTCAGCTAAAACTCTGGGCATTAACTGTAATAGCTCCGTGTTGCAAGCACCAATCCGGTTAGTTTTTTTTCCTATAGACTGTACTGTCCCGGTTTATGAATTCATTGGTTCATTCTGTGTGTGTGTGTGTGTGGAGTGTAAGTGGGAGGCGTGGTTTCTGATTACCTGCTCATCAGATCACCACCCCCACCTGCTGCTACTACATTAGGGCTTGCTAACCACCCTGTGTTTGTCAGATCGTTTGGTGTTGTTCGGTGGTCCTGTCCTGTTCTCCTCTCGTTTCATCTGGTGTTTGCTGTTCCTGTGGATTCTGTTCGTGTTCTGTGGATGTCTTCACTGTGGTGGATCAGCTCCCGGATCTGGTTGTCCATAGAGTCCCTGCGTCACCCGGACCAAAGCCTGTCTACATCGTCTGACTAATTCTTTACTGACTGTGGTTTTATGGGATGAAACCAGCCTAACGTCTGACCTCCTTATATCTACTATCTGTGTTCTGAGGAAATAAAGATCTTGTATTGCACTCGCTATTGAATCCGCTTCTGTTTCATGACATGTACTCACAAAGGTATAACGATCAAGATAAATTAAAAAAATTGCTTTAAACAAAAGAGTTGTCCTTTAAACTGCATACAACTTCTAAGCAATAAACATACAGCATAAACTTTATCTAATATTTATTCCAATATTATGTTTAAATGCATGGATTAACTTTCAATTAATATTTTTAATGAATATCCAGCTCACTTGGGGAAGACATTGCACGTTTGTTTCACTACGGATTCGTTTTTAAACAAGAGACTGGATTTGCAGACAGGATGAGATTACATGAATGAATGAAGCACCACACTTATGTGAGTAAAATGTTTTTTTTTTTTTTTTTAAATATGTGATAGTATTGCATTTTTAAGTAATAAAAAATAACATTCCAATCAATCACAGGATGAGAGATAAATCATTGTGTTTGTTTGATAAAGACAAAAGATTGTTTTCACAAGACTGTGGGCGAATCATTCCGGTTGTCGTTTCTGAAGAGGGAGCTGAAACTCATTAAATATGCAAAACTTATTGAATCCTAGCTGTGTGCGTTTATTTCCAAGACTTCAGTGCAGCCCGCCCATAGAAGCCGAACATACAGGAGAGAGACTTAAAACCAGGAAAAAATATAGCCTATTACTTATTCATTATGGTGTTTTTGAATTTAAAAACCAAGCTAATGTCATAAGTTGACCTCAGACAACAGTATAAAAAACACTTTAAACACTCTATAAAATGATACCTAGAAACATGTATTCATTCTATTATGTCTAATCAACTGGACATAATTTTCTTAAAAAACAAACAAACAAACAAAAAACATCACAAATATGATGTGGATATGCACAAGTTATACCATCCTATTAAAAGTAAGACTTTTTTTTTAAATGTCAGGCTAGTTTGAAACTAATATTAAAGGGATACTTCACCCAAAAATGAAATTTTTATGTTTATATGCTTACCCCCAGGGCATCCAAGATGTAGGTGTGTTTGTATTAGACCCCATTGACATGCATTATACAAGCAATTGTTGGAGTTAAAAAACACTGAATTTCAGTTCTACTGAAGAAACAAACACACCTACATCTTGGATGCCCTGGGGGTAAGCAGATAAACATCAAATTTTCATTTTTGAGTGAACTATACCTTAAATATTATAACTAATGTTAATATTTTAAACCCAATGGTTGAGTTTGTCCATATTTGACCCAAACACGGGTTGAAACAACCCAGCATTTTTTATAGTGCAGTTCATTTAGAGGACACCACATGTAACACATTTCAACCCAAGTGCACACATTCATCAATATTATACCATGGTTCCTTCTATATTAAACACACACACACACACGCACACACACACACACACACATGTTGGTCTATGTGGTTTACAGGGACTCTCCATAGGCGTAATGGTTTTTATACCGTACAAACCGTATTTTCTATCCCCTTACACTGCCCCATGTCCTCATAAACCACATTTATAGTGTAATACCAGTGTAATACCCATGTAGTTATACAAATTTGTGTCCTCATAAACCACATAAACAGGCTCACACACACACACACACACACACACACACACACACACACACACACACACACACACACACACACACACACACACACACACACACACACACACACACACACACACACACACAGTTATATATTATTCAGTGGCAGCATGGTGGGTTCCCCTACAGTTTGACCCACATATTAAAACACAAAGTCATAGAGCAGCCCTCACAAATTCAAACCTACCAACCCAAAAATGCATAATCAGACAAGACCAATAAACTGGGACTGTACTCTCTCTAACACTAGTACTCTATATTTGCCTTCTGAACCTCTTCTGTGTGTTATAAGGACTGAAAGCAATGGGAATACATCAATCGTAGCAGCTGTTAAGTGGAATTTTAATAGTGCATCTTATCAGGATTTAGAACAGAATTGTTTCATCATTGCCAGTAAATAATTGTCACAGAGAGGTGAATATTAAAGCTAATACACAATGCATCTCAATTTGTTTTTTTTCTCATTATGCTCTTACATGTGATAAAGCATAACAAATAACAAATAAAATATATTGTTTTAGATTAAAATACCATCTAATTGGAAAATTAATTTGCACAAATAATACTGTTTTCTCTGCTTAATATACAGTGGCTCTGATCCTTATATTAATGTACACGTTGCTGTCAATATCTTTCTTAATCAGAAATGTCAGAAACATATATACATTTTCAAAATATAATATAATATAACATAATATAAATTGCTACTGCACTGTTTAGGAGGTTATTGAGACTTGGCAATTCTGGGGACTTTATGGCAGAATGGCATGCTTTCATGAAATTTTTAAATGTTTTCCCACCGAATAGATTTAACCATGGTTTGGTGAGATTCAGAAAGATAGAAGATACAGGACAGCCTTGTCTGGTTTTCATGTTATTGTAAAATCTTAACTTCACATGCCTTTTCTGGCAAATAGCATAGGACATGTCCATTTTTACTATTTCTCATAACCTATAACAACAGAGTGCATTAACGGCAAGATTTTAGGTCGGTCACAAATACCCCACTGTCCTGTTATGCTGCTGTTGAGACTGAGTCTCAAATACCCCACATCAATAACACCTCTGACTGCAGATCAAAGATGTCCAAATATAATCTTTTCACTCACAGCTGACCTTTGCAATAGAATATGACTGTACATGTGCGTATGTAGGAGAGTGACCGTGATGTTTAGTCTCAACAGACAGCCTGTTTTTTTTAAAGTATATATATATATATATAATTATATATTTATATTATATAAATACACATAAACACCACACACACACACACACACACACACACACACACACACACACACACACACACACACACACACACACACACACACACACACACACACACACACATACACGTCTATATTACCAAGAGGGGACTATCACTCTACACTATCCAAGAGGGGACCTGTGTTTCTAGTCATTTTGAAGAAACAAAAATTACATACAAAATTTTCTTTTAAGGTCCTTATTCACAATATAACTTCAAATAAGCATTTTTTTATTTTTTTAAAAACATGCCAAGAGGGGACCTGAACGATGTCTACCTATCCAACTGGGGACCTCCATAGACTCTAATGGAGCTGTGTGTGTGACCGATGTCTACCTATCCAACAGGGGACCTCCATTAGTCTGCAGTGGAGCTGTGTGTGTGTGTGAATGTGAAGTGAGCTGGCAGTCAAGTCTGTCTTCATTATATATATATATATGCCATCTCCACCATTACATGTCTTTACAAATAAATAACATTGTTTTTTAAATTATATTAAGTGCAGTTAAGCTTCGTACAGACTATATAATGTGTCGAGTAATAATATGTCTTTTTATAATAACTGTGTTCTTTTGAATGTACTGAGAAGTATTTATTTGTAACCTAAAATATACTTTAATGCCATTTATTTTGAAGCTTATTTTTAAATATATTTATTACACAGTCGCAATAAAGTTACAAGATGTAACATCAAGTAACACACTACACTTAGTTAGTCCACAAGTCTTCTTGTGCTTTAGTATGTTAGTCAACACATTAAAATAAGTTAACTTGTTTACACAGGCATCTGGTATCACAATAGGCACACACACACACAATATACCTTAGACATAACACCTAATACATTACAGAAAAGTCATTTCTTTAAGAAATTCATTCTCTGTTGTGTCATCATAATTACAGTATATGATCAGTC
Organism: Pseudorasbora parva; assembly: GCF_024679245.1. Classification (NCBI taxonomy): domain Eukaryota; kingdom Metazoa; phylum Chordata; class Actinopteri; order Cypriniformes; family Gobionidae; genus Pseudorasbora; species Pseudorasbora parva. The sequence goes on along the minus strand of NC_090175.1, from coordinate 42,761,926 downwards.
CACATCTCTCATTTAAGATTATTGTCAGGTACACCAATTTATTTACATTTGTGCCCGATTGTATTAGATTGTATTAGGTCTCCTGTTAGATAGTAAATCACGACGCCTGTGTGTTTGCTGTGACATTTCTTATCATCACAAACACACTGTAAAGATTTAGAGTTTTTACAGCAATACCTGAGTTTGAAGGGTTAAATCAAGCAGAAATAGCTCTCTAATGTATTAATTGCCAGTCATTATTGAATAGTGATTACGTTACACACACACTGATTCAGGTCCCCTGTTAGATAGTAAATCACGACGCCTGTGTGTTTGCTGTGACATTTCTTATCATCACAAACACACTGTAAAGATTTAGAGTTTTTACAGCAATAACTGAGATTAAAGGGTTAAATCAAGCAGAAATAGCTCTCTAATGTATTAAATGCAGGGCATTATTGAATAGTGATTACGTTACACACACACTGACTCAGGTCCCCTGTTAGATAGTAAATCACGACGCCTGTGTGTTTGCTGTGACATTTCTTGCTGTCATAAACACACTGCAAAGATTTAGAGTTTTTACAGCAATACCTGAGTTTGAAGGGTTAAATCAAGCAGAAATAGCTTTCTAATGTATTAATTGCAGGTCATTATTGAATAGTGATTACGTTACACACACACTGATTCAGGTCCCCTGTTAGATAGTAAATCACGACGCCTGTGTTTGCTGTGACATTTCTTATCATCACAAACACACTGTAAAGATTTAGAGTTTTTACAGCAATAACTGAGATTAAAGGGTTAAATCAAGCAGAAATAGCTCTCTAATGTATTAAATGCAGGGCATTATTGAATAGTGATTACGTTACACACACACACTGACTCAGGTCCCCTGTTAGATAGTAAATCACGACGCCTGTGTGTTTGCTGTGACATTTCTTGCTGTCATAAACACACTGTAAAGATTTAGAGTTTTTACAGCAATACCTGAGTTTAAAGGGTTAAATCAAGCAGAAAGCTCTCTAATGTATTAATTGCAGGTTATTATTGAATAGTGATTACGTTACACACACACTGACTCAGGTCCCCTGTTAGATAGTAAATCACGACGCCTGTGTGTTTGCTGTGACATTTCTTGCTGTCATAAACACACTGCAAAGATTTAGAGTTTTTACAGCAATACCTGAGTTTGAAGGGTTAAATCAAGCAGAAATAGCTTTCTAATGTATTAATTGCAGGTCATTATTGAATAGTGATTACGTTACACACACACTGACTCGAGTCCCCTGTTAGATAGTAAATCACGACGCCTGTGTGTTTGCCGTGACATTTCTTATCACCAAAAACACACTTTAAAGATTTCGATTTTTTACAGCAATAAATGAGATTAAAGGGTTAAATCAAGCAGAAATAGCTCTCTAATGTATTAATTGCAGGTCATTATTGAATAGTGATTACGTTACACAAACACTGACTCAGGTCCCCTGTTAGATAGTAAATCACGACGCCTGTGTGTTTGCTGTGACATTTCTTATCATCACAAACACACTGTAAAGATTTAGAGTTTTTACAGCAATACCTGAGTTTGAAGGGTTAAATCAAGCAGAAATAGCTCTCTAATGTATTAAATGCAGGTCATTATTGAATAGTGATTACGTTACACACACACTGACTCAGGTCCCCTGTTAGATAGTAAATCACGACGCCTGTGTGTTTGCCGTGACATTTCTTATCACCAAAAACACACTTTAAAGATTTAGATTTTTTACAGCAATAAATGAGATTAAAGGGTTAAATCAAGCAGAAATAGCTCTCTAATGTATTAATTGCAGGTCATTATTGAATAGTGATTACGTTACACAAACACTGACTCGAGTCCCCTGTTAGATAGTAAATCACGACACCTGTGTGTTTGCTGTGACATTTCTTATCATCACAAACACACTGTCAAGATTTAGAGTTTTTACAGCAATACCTGAGTTTAAAGGGTTAAATCAAGCAGAAATAGCTCTCTAATGTATTAATTGCAGGTCATTATTGAATAGTGATTACGTTACACACACACTGACTCAGGTCCCCTGTTAGATAGTAAATCACGACGCCTGTGTGTTTGCTGTGACATTTCTTATCATCACAAACACACTGTCAAGATTTAGAGTTTTTACAGCAATACCTGAGTTTAAAGGGTTAAATCAAGCAGAAAGCTCTCTAATGTATTAATTGCAGGTCATTATTGAATAGTGATTACGTTACACACACACTGACTCAGGTCCCCTGTTAGATAGTAAATCACGACGCCTGTGTGTTTGCTGTGACATTTCTTGCTGTCATAAACACACTGCAAAGATTTAGAGTTTTTACAGCAATACCTGAGTTTGAAGGGTTAAATCAAGCAGAAATAGCTTTCTAATGTATTAATTGCAGGTCATTATTGAATAGTGATTACGTTACACACACACTGACTCGAGTCCCCTGTTAGATAGTAAATCACGACGCCTGTGTGTTTGCCGTGACATTTCTTATCACCAAAAACACACTTTAAAGATTTAGATTTTTTACAGCAATAAATGAGATTAAAGGGTTAAATCAAGCAGAAATAGCTCTCTAATGTATTAATTGCAGGTCATTATTGAATAGTGATTACGTTACACAAACACTGACTCAGGTCCCCTGTTAGATAGTAAATCACGACGCCTGTGTGTTTGCTGTGACATTTCTTATCATCACAAACACACTGTAAAGATTTAGAGTTTTTACAGCAATACCTGAGTTTGAAGGGTTAAATCAAGCAGAAATAGCTCTCTAATGTATTAAATGCAGGTCATTATTGAATAGTGATTACGTTACACACACACTGACTCAGGTCCCCTGTTAGATAGTAAATCACGACGCCTGTGTGTTTGCCGTGACATTTCTTATCACCAAAAACACACTTTAAAGATTTAGATTTTTTACAGCAATAAATGAGATTAAAGGGTTAAATCAAGCAGAAATAGCTCTCTAATGTATTAATTGCAGGTCATTATTGAATAGTGATTACGTTACACAAACACTGACTCAGGTCCCCTGTTAGATAGTAAATCACGACACCTGTGTGTTTGCTGTGACATTTCTTATCATCACAAACACACTGTCAAGATTTAGAGTTTTTACAGCAATACCTGAGTTTAAAGGGTTAAATCAAGCAGAAATAGCTCTCTAATGTATTAATTGCAGGTCATTATTGAATAGTGATTACGTTACACACACACTCACTCAGGTCCCCTGTTAGATAGTAAATCACGACGCCTGTGTGTTTGCTGTGACATTTCTTATCATCACAAACACACTGTCAAGATTTAGAGTTTTTACAGCAATACCTGAGTTTAAAGGGTTAAATCAAGCAGAAAGCTCTCTAATGTATTAATTGCAGGTCATTATTGAATAGTGATTACGTTACACACACACACTGACTCAGGTCCCCTGTTAGATAGTAAATCACGACGCCTGTGTGTTTGCTGTGACATTTCTTGCTGTCATAAACACACTGCAAAGATTTAGAGTTTTTACAGCAATACCTGAGTTTGAAGGGTTAAATCAAGCAGAAATAGCTCTCTAATGTATTAAATGCAGGTCATTATTGAATAGTGATTACATTACACAAACACTGACTCAGGTCCCCTGTTAGATAGTAAATCACGACGCCTGTGTGTTTGCCGTGACATTTCTTATCACCAAAAACACACTTTAAAGATTTAGATTTTTTACAGCAATAAATGAGATTAAAGGGTTAAATCAAGCAGAAATAGCTCTCTAATGTATTAATTGCAGGTCATTATTGAATAGTGATTACGTTACACAAACACTGACTCAGGTCCCCTGTTAGATAGTAAATCACGACACCTGTGTGTTTGCTGTGACATTTCTTATCATCACAAACACACTGTCAAGATTTAGAGTTTTTACAGCAATACCTGAGTTTAAAGGGTTAAATCAAGCAGAAATAGCTCTCTAATGTATTAATTGCAGGTCATTATTGAATAGTGATTACGTTACACACACACACTGACTCAGGTCCCCTGTTAGATAGTAAATCACGACGCCTGTGTGTTTGCTGTGACATTTCTTATCATCACAAACACACTGTCAAGATTTAGAGTTTTTACAGCAATACCTGAGTTTAAAGGGTTAAATCAAGCAGAAATAGCTCTGTAATGTATTAATTACAGGTCATTATTGAATAGTGATTATGTTACACACACACACTGACTCAGGTCCCCTGTTAGATAGTAAATCACGACACCTGTGTGTTTGCTGTGACATTTCTTATCATCACAAACACACTGTCAAGATTTAGAGTTTTTACAGCAATACTTGAATTTAAAGGGTTAAATCAAGCAGAGATAGCTCTCTAATGTATTAATTGCAGGTCATTATTGAATAGTGAATATGTTACACACACACACTGACTCAGGTCCCCTGTTAGATAGTAAATCACGACGCCTGTGTGTTTGCTGTGACATTTCTTATAATCATAAACACACTGTAAAGATTTAGAGTTTTTACAGCAATAACTGAGATTAAAGGGTTAAATCAAGCAGAAATAGCTCTCTAATGTATTAAATGCAGGTCATTATTGAATAGTGATTACGTTACACACACACTGACTCAGGTCCCCTGTTAGATAGTAAATCACGACGCCTGTGTGTTTCTCTCCTCAACCCCCACAACCCCCCACTCACAATTTACATTTCAATAAGGGAAGACTTGAAAAACCAGTTTGTGAACCACAGGCCAATAGAGCTCAAACTACCAATGTGGCAGAACCCTTCTCAAATAAACTAGAGAAGATGCTGGGATTTGCCCTGCCAAATTAAACTAAATTACAGTTTTTACAATCTCTAGGACACATTTCTCAATAGTCATTTTCAAAACACTTCACACAGTTTTACAAACCAACTTTCTGCTTCACAGCAGTTATTTCACATTCAAAATCCACAAAAACCAACAAAACACTTCATTCATGTCTCAATTCAAGTGCCAATGATCCACAGTTTAGCTTGCACAGACTGAAGTTGTGATCGCTGTGTGAAGAGTTTTGAAAAAGTGACTTTATTATTGAGAAATGTTTCCTAAAAGAAAATTTTATATCACAGCTTAACTGTGAATCAACCCTGCTATAGCACAAATGCATTCAATGGCAACATCTTTCAATTTACCTGAAATCTTTTCTCACTTTGACACAAACACAATCAAATCTTTGTTCTACACAGGCCAATTTGCACATCCTGACATGCTGTTTTCAAAAGTGTTAAACTTATGGACAAAACAATAACATAATACAAAACTGAATGAGACAGCAATTTACAACATGTATACAGTAATATTGTAATGCAATTTATCCTGCTAAAAAAAATCAAACACTATCAAAGCAACTTTGATGAAACTGAACACCAACACAAGTGTTAGGCCATTACCATCCATTCAAAAGAGGAAACTTAGGAATAATGTTGTACTGTAATGTAAGCATGCAGTGAATTATAAGCAGTAGAGTGTCTTTCTAGTTTTGTAAAGACATTTTAATTGTATAATGTTCTTGATGTTAGTGTTGGATAAACCTGTGCCGTGCTCTGTAAGAGTTGATTTGTAAATGTAAAATTAACTGCTGTGAAGCTGAAAGTTGGTTAACAAATGTATAAACTCCTCACTCAGTTCTCCTAAATATTGGGAAATGTGTCCTAGCGATTGTAATTTCATTTCATCATGTAATTTCAATGTATTTTTGGCAGTGTATTTGGTCTAGGACACAGGTAACAGTAGTGAGGTTCTGTGTCTCACCTGTGAGAGTCTTCATACATTGAAATGTAAATTACTGGTGGGGGGTTGAGCAGCAAACTCAACACACACACTATTCTCTATTCCAATTTCTCACACATGAAATAAACAGTGCTTTTTGGGACCATGCTTCGGTTTTTGACGAGTTGAGCCTTGAGAGTGAGAATGGGTTGCAATATAACACTGTATTGTCCTCACTGTAAAAAAAAAAAAAAAAAAAAAAAGTTTTTTTTTTTTCTCAAAGTGTATGTTCACTTAACTGAACCTAACATTAGCAACTATGTTTACTGGGATACTTCCTATTTTTTTAAATAATTTTGTATTAATTTGTCCACTTAAGAGTAAGAAGTCCTGAAAGAGAGCTCAGTTTAGCATTCGTGGACTGTCAGAGATACAGCTTTTGTAACTGACTTAGAAGTCAGTTTTCTATACATACACATACATGGTACGGGGGCCCAGCAAGATGGTTTGTACCCAGGGCCCAAAATTTGGTGCTACGCCCCTGACTGGCATTATAAAGCTGGGAAGAGCCAGGACTTTTTAAATATTAATTTAAATAACTCAGATTTTATTCATTTGAAAAAAGAATGTCATATACACTTGGGATGACTTGAGGGTGAGAAAATCATGCGCTATTTTTCATTTGTAGGTGAACTACAATTTACATTTTAATAATAATAAATAAGGGAAGACTTGAAAACCCAGTTTGTGAACCAAAGGCCAACCTAGAGGAAAGGAAAATCAAACCTGAGATCTCCTTCTCAACTCACATCTTTCTCCTAGACAGAAATGAGATCAAGTGAACATCAAATTGAGACATACGGCTAAGTCTCCTGCTTCTCACATGTTTATCCTGAGACAAAAAATGACATTCTCTCATGTTTATCTTCTCTAAAGTTTCATAAGAGATCTCAACAACATCACATACTGTGCTCTGATTTGTCTCCTTGGCTAGAGAGACTGGATTGCTCATGTGTGTCTCCTCTAAAATTTCAGAAGGGATCTCAACAGCATCACGTGCTGTGCTCAGACATTTCTCTTCAGCTAGATACTCTGGAACTCTCACTTTTGTCACCTCTAAAAAGTTTCATAAAAGATCTCAATAACATCACACACTGTGCTCAGAATATTCTCCTTAGTCAAAGTCTCTGGCACTCTCAAATTTGTCAAACAAATGTTGGTCACTTTTTTAAAACTCTTCACACAGTGATCACAACTTCAGTCTGTGCAAGCTAAACTGTGGATCATTGGCACTTGATTTGAGACATGAATGAAGTGTTTTGTTAGTTTTTGTGGATTTTGAATGTGAAATAACTGCTGTGAAGCAGAAAGTTGGTTTGGAGAACAAGTTTTGAAAATGACCAAAGTATTGAGAAATGTGTCCTAGCGATTGTAAAAACTGTAATTTAGTTTAATTTGGCTGGTCAAATCCCAGCATCTTCTCTAGTTTATTTGAGAAGGGTTCTGCCACATTGGTAGTTTGAGCTCTATTGGCCTGTGGTTCACAAACTGGTTTTTCAAGTCTTCCCTTATTGAAATGTAAATTGTGAGTGGGGGGTTGTGGGGGTTGAGGAGAGAAACACACAGGCGTCGTGATTTACTATCTAACAGGGGACCTGAGTCAGTGTGTGTGTAACATATTCAGTATTCAATAATGCCCTGCATTTAATACATTAGAGGGCTATTTCTGCTTGATTTAACCCTTTAATCTCAGTTATTGCTGTAAAAACTCTAAATCTTTACAGTGTGTTTGTGATGATAAGAAATGTCACAGCAAACACACAGGCGTCGTGATTTACTATCTAACAGGGGACCTGAGTCAGTGTGTGTGTAACGTAATCACTATTCAATAATGACCTGCAATTAATACATTAGAGAGCTATTTCTGCTTGATTTAACCCTTTAAACTCAGGTATTGCTGTAAAAACTCTAAATCTTTACAGTGTGTTTGTGATGATAAGAAATGTCACAGCAAACACACAGGCGTCGTGATTTACTATCTAACAGGGGACCTGAGTCAGTGTGTGTGTAACGTAATCACTATTCAATAATGACCTGCAATTAATACATTAGAGAGATATTTCTGCTTGATTTAACCCTTTAAACTCAGGTATTGCTGTAAAAACTCTAAATCTTTACAGTGTGTTTATGACAGCAAGAAATGTCACAGCAAACACACAGGCGTCGTGATTTACTATCTAACAGGGGACCTGAGTCAGTGTGTGTGTGTAACGTAATCACTATTCAATAATGACCTGCAATTAATACATTAGAGAGATATTTCTGCTTGATTAAACCCTTTAAACTCATGTATTGCTGTAAAAACTCTAAATCTTTACAGTGTGTTTATGATTATAAGAAATGTCACAGCAAACACACAGGCGTCGTGATTTACTATCTAACAGGGGACCTGAGTCAGTGTGTGTGTAACATAATCACTATTCAATAATGACCTGCATTTAATACATTAGAGAGATATTTCTGCTTGATTTAACCCTTTAAACTCAGGTATTGCTGTAAAAACTCTAAATCTTGACAGTGTGTTTGTGATGATAAGAAATGTCACAGCAAACACACAGGTGTCGTGATTTACTATCTAACAGGGGACCTGAGTCAGTGTGTGTGTGTAACATAATCACTATTCAATAATGACCTGCATTTAATACATTAGAGAGATATTTCTGCTTGATTTAACCCTTTAAACTCAGGTATTGCTGTAAAAACTCTAAATCTTGACAGTGTGTTTGTGATGATAAGAAATGTCACAGCAAACACACAGGCGTCGTGATTTACTATCTAACAGGGGACCTGAGTCAGTGTTTGTGTAACGTAATCACTATTCAATAATGACCTGCAATTAATACATTAGAGAGCTATTTCTGCTTGATTTAACCCTTTAAACTCATGTATTGCTGTAAAAACTCTAAATCTTTACAGTGTGTTTGTGATGATAAGAAATGTCACAGCAAACACACAGGCGTCGTGATTTACTATCTAACAGGGGACCTGAGTCAGTGTGTGTGTAACGTAATCACTATTCAATAATGACCTGCAATTAATACATTAGAGAGATATTTCTGCTTGATTTAACCCTTTAAACTCAGGTATTGCTGTAAAAACTCTAAATCTTTACAGTGTGTTTATGACAGCAAGAAATGTCACAGCAAACACACAGGCGTCGTGATTTACTATCTAACAGGGGACCTGAGTCAGTGTGTGTGTGTAACGTAATCACTATTCAATAATGACCTGCAATTAATACATTAGAGAGATATTTCTGCTTGATTAAACCCTTTAAACTCATGTATTGCTGTAAAAACTCTAAATCTTTACAGTGTGTTTATGATTATAAGAAATGTCACAGCAAACACACAGGCGTCGTGATTTACTATCTAACAGGGGACCTGAGTCAGTGTGTGTGTAACATAATCACTATTCAATAATGACCTGCATTTAATACATTAGAGAGATATTTCTGCTTGATTTAACCCTTTAAACTCAGGTATTGCTGTAAAAACTCTAAATCTTGACAGTGTGTTTGTGATGATAAGAAATGTCACAGCAAACACACAGGTGTCGTGATTTACTATCTAACAGGGGACCTGAGTCAGTGTGTGTGTGTAACATAATCACTATTCAATAATGACCTGCATTTAATACATTAGAGAGATATTTCTGCTTGATTTAACCCTTTAAACTCAGGTATTGCTGTAAAAACTCTAAATCTTGACAGTGTGTTTGTGATGATAAGAAATGTCACAGCAAACACACAGGCGTCGTGATTTACTATCTAACAGGGGACCTGAGTCAGTGTTTGTGTAACGTAATCACTATTCAATAATGACCTGCAATTAATACATTAGAGAGCTATTTCTGCTTGATTTAACCCTTTAATCTCATTTATTGCTGTAAAAAATCTAAATCTTTGCAGTGTGTTTGTGATGATAAGAAATGTCACGGCAAACACACAGGCGTCGTGATTTACTATCTAACAGGGGACTCGAGTCAGTGTGTGTGTAACGTAATCACTATTCAATAATGACCTGCAATTAATACATTAGAGAGCTATTTCTGCTTGATTTAACCCTTTAAACTCAGGTATTGCTGTAAAAACTCTAAATCTTTACAGTGTGTTTATGACAGCAAGAAATGTCACAGCAAACACACAGGCGTCGTGATTTACTATCTAACAGGGGACCTGAGTCAGTGTGTGTGTAACGTAATCACTATTCAATAATGACCTGCATTTAATACATTACAGAGCTATTTCTGCTTGATTTAACCCTTTAAACTCAGGTATTGCGGTAAAAAATCTAAATCTCTAAATCTTTGCAGTGTGTTTGTGATTATAAGAAATGTCACAGCAAACACACAGGCGTCGTGATTTACTATCTAACAGGGGACCCTGAATCATTTTGTAAATCATAAATAAATCAAAAGTGGTTAGTTTAAAAAACTCATAAATGTATAAGGTGGTAAGATGGGCCTTTTACATGGGCCAAAAGTCACACATTATTTTTACAAATACTTGGCTAACATATTTTTTTTTTAATAATGTCTATGTTAACACTTGTTTAAAAGAACTTTAGATGCAAAGTTTTTCCCATTTACCGTACCTTTTTTTTTTTGATAAATAAAATAATGCATTATTTTTCAGTAAATATAGGCTACTCTCATTAAAATGTTTTATATATATATATCTGTCCACGGCCATGATGGATGGTATTTACAATATTTATTTGTAGAAACTGAAGACACACACATTTTGATGGCAGATGTATTTCTAATTACATCCTGGTTGTTTAGATTTTTTAATCCTTTTTTTCTTGGATCCTGTAGTATTTAATTTAATTTTAGTAAGTAATGCAAAGTTTGAAACTTGTCAGGGTATTTAGTAAAGAGATATAATCTATATGATGTTTGTTCCTTTAGTAAGCAGCCTGTTAAACAGCAGCTCTAGAGTCTCAGAGGACAGCAGGCCATTCAAACAATAGAGGAGTGTGTGTGTGTGTGTGTGAACGACGTGTGTTTAAGGGCTATTACAGTTCCTGCTCCAGCCTACAGGGGAGCTGCTGAGCATGGCCTTAAACACTCACACACTCTTAGGTCCCCTCTTGGTCAAAATTTTTAAAAATTTACCAGAGTGTTGTTTCTTGATTTTAACATGATTTAAACACACACACCTGTAGGTCCCTACTTGGTCAAACATTAAAAAAATCACCAGAGCATTTCTTTAGTTTTTTACTTCATTTTCACATGATTTAATGCATGACCAACAGGGGACTTGAAAAATGTCCCCTCTTGGCTCAGAGGTCCCCTGTTGGTGAGTGTGTAACGACGCCAAGGTCCCCTGTTAGATAGGTAGACAAGTACACACACACACACACACACACACACACACACACACACCCCTCCAAATCATTGAATTCAGGTGTTTCAACCACTTTCATGACCACAGGCGTATACAATCACATTTTATACATTACAAACATTTGTAAAAAAAAAAAAAAAAAAAAAAAATGTGTCGCTCTCAGGAACTCCGTGAATTCCAGCGTGGTACCTTTAGGTTGCCACCTGCACAATAAGTTCATTTGTGAAATTTCCTCACTACTAAATATTGTACAGTCAACTGTTAATGCTATTATAACAAAGTGAGCAATTGGGGAAAACAGCAACTCAGCCACGAAGTGGTAGGCCACATAAGAATCACAGAGCGGGGCCAGTGCAAGCTGAAGCGCACAGTGCGCAGAAGTCGCCATCTTTCTGCAGAGTCAATAGCTACAGACCTCCAAACTTCATGTGGCCTTCAGATTAGCTCAAAAACAGTGTGTAGAAAGCTTCATGGAATGGGTTTCCATGCCCAAGCAGCTGCATCCAAGCCTTACATCACCAAGAGCAATCCAAAGCATCAGATGCAGTGGTGTAAAGCACACTGTCACTGGACTTTAGAGCAGTGGAGATGTGTTCCCTGAAGTGACAAATTGTCAATCCGATGGACAAATTTGATGGTTGCCAGGAGAACTTCCTTGACTGCATTGTGCCACATGTACAGTTTGGTAGAGGGGGGATTTTGCTGTTGGGTTGTTTTTCAATGCTTGAGCATTGCCCCTTAGTTCCATTGAAAGGAACTCTTAATCCTTTAGAATACCAATACATTTTGGATATTGTGATACTCCCAACTTTGTGGGAACAGTTTGGGAATGGCCTCTTCCTTTTCCAACATGTCTGTAGACCAGTGCACAAAGAAAGGTCCATAAAGACAAAGATAAGCGAATTTGACCTCCACCCAATGGAACACATTTGAATTAGAGTGGAGACTGTAAGCCAGGCCTTCTCGTCCAACATCAGTGCTTCACAAATGTGCTTCTAGAAGATTGATCAATATTTCCAATAAACATCATAAACCTTGTGGAAAGCCTTCCCTGAAATGTTTACGCTGTTATAGCTGCAAAGGGTAGGCCAACTCCATATTAAACCCTAAGAATAAAGAATGGGATGTTATTACAGTCCCTGTTCATGTAAAGGCAGGCTTCCCAAAACTTTTGGCAATAAAGTATATAAACAGGCTGTTTTTTGTGTGAAACTAAATTACCATGACATATTTGCTGGTTGATATGGGAGAGGGACACTAGCATTCTAGCTTCCAAAATCAACATGCTGGTGACTTTTTAAGCAAGGTTTTATTTTTGTATTAATATATCTGCTGAATGACAAGTTTAAATTGCTGGGTAAGCTAGTCTACCTTGTTTAGATTGTGGCACAGTATACACTCTGAAAACAACCCGGTTTACACCATGAAAACACATGCATGAGTACACACATGGCATGGCACATGTCACAGCCCACCACTTATAGCATGATGTCATGCACTAGTCTCTAATTACCTCGCATGTGAGCACCAAAAATACCACGGAATGTGGCTTGCATGCTTTCTATTCACACACACACACACACACACACACACACACACACACACACACACACACACACACACACACACACACACACACACAGACACACACACAGACACACACACACACACACACACACACACACACACACACACACACACACACACACACACACACACACACACACACACACACACACACACACACACACACACACACACTCTCTCTCTCTCTCTCTCTCTCTCTCTCTCTCTCTCTCTCTCTCTCTCTCTCTCT